>NC_066549.1:4196713-4236713 GCF_024679095.1 Eriocheir sinensis
AATAATAATAATAATAATAATAATAATAATAATAATAATAATAATAATAATAATAATGATAATAATAATAAGACAATATGAGCCAGGAATATAAACGAACGCATTGACGAGTTAGCGACGATCGAACAACACCGGTTAACGACATCCCGCACAAAGCCACTAACCAGCGAACCGGGTTTAAGGCTTACACGGCGCACGGCAGCGGGGCATCCTCAAGACCTCCAAGATAAACCCCAGACGGCAAAACTACTTGAAAATAGACTCACTACATTTTTTTACAGCAAAGGAAGCAGCTCTAGTCCAAAACATAAAAAGAGGAAAACAAAATCCCATCATGCACTGCTCCTGTGAAGATGGGACCGACGTAAAACAGAGGGTCACTTTCGGACGGGGAAGTGTCCTGATATCCCGTCTTAAGCAACAAGCAGGAGGAAATACAAACAAAGATAAGCTGTTCCAGAGTTTCCCAGCAGAAGGGATGAAGGAATGAAGATGCTGGATAGTTCTTGCATAAGGGATCTGGATAGCATAGAGATGGACAAGAGTATGGAAAGACGTGTACAGCGGGGCCACGGGAGGGGGGAGGCATGTAGTTAGCAAGTTCAGAAGAGGAGTCAGCATGAAAATATCGATAGAATTTACTATTATCATTATTATTACCGATATTATACAAACAAACTGTACCGGGGAGCAGCGAATGATGTTGGTGGCAAGGGTTCACGGCTTTGTTCTGTGGCCGACCATCATGCACATCAGCGTCACCAATCTTGGCCTGACTCCCTTACCCCCCAACCCGTGCTTCTCCTCGCCTCACTCCCAGCACGCTCACGCTCCCTTCCTTCCTTCGTTATTGGATCAGGCTCCATTCTCCTTCCCGCCAGCCCCTCGAGAGCACAGCCGCCGACGCTTTCGTGCCGCCGTGGGAAATATCTATCCAAACTCCTTCATTCGGCTCAGTCACGTCATCTGAGGAGCCGCAACTTTTACCCTCCCTGGACACCCTTGGAGGCAGCCCAGACGCGATGAATCTCCGTCCCTGCGGCCGTCAGGAAGACGCAATCACTACCGCTGCCTCAGAGAACCCAACCGCCGCCGCCGCAGCCGCCCACACCTCTCCCGAGAGATCCAAAGTCTTCCCCCCAAAGAACACGACACACGACGGGATTCATTAGTAATCTGTGACTAAAGGGTCTTTTTAGAGCTCGTGGTGCGTGGCCGAGGGGATTAGATCCGCGGTGTATCTTCTTGCCCGAGGACTCAAGAGTCTGTTTTTATCAAGAGGCGCTGGTCGTGGCTTCGTCCACAGCCTGTAAAGTAATCAACGGATTTGTGCAAGTTGTCGTCTTGCATAAAATGAAAATATATAATTATTTATATTTCTTTATGTGGCTCTAATGACTTGTTTGATTTGAAATATAATACTCATTAAAAATATAACTATATATATATATATATATATATATATATATATATATATATATATATATATATATATATATATATATATATATATATATATATATATATATATATATATATATATATATATATATATATATATATATATATATATATATTATCATTATTATTATTATTATTATTATTATTATTATTATTATTATTATTATTATTATTATTATTATTATTATTATTATTATTATTATTATTATTATTATTATTATTATTATTATTATTATTATTATTATTATTATTATTATTATTATTATTATTATTATTATTATTATTATAATTATTATCATTATCATCCTCATCCTCATCCTCATCATTAGCAAGTGAGTATGAGAAATATGTGAGTTTTAGAAATGCATTACGCTCCCTCGATTAGCTTCATCAAAAACTGAAGTCTAATTTTGGTACTGACTATTTTTTAAACATTTGTCGTGTATTCCATTGCTAGGAATGTTGTAATGTTGACGTTGGGGCGATGGGACGGTATTTTAAAGTGGTGGTGCAGAAAACATGTTAAATGCGTGTGAAGAATGAGGAACAATGTGCCAGTGCTGCATCGGGGGGTCTGCCGGCAGTGGTTGTGGTGGCGGTGTGGCCGTGATGGTAAGAGGTGTGCTGGAGGTGTGGAGGAGGCAGTTGGAGTAAGAAATGGCGAAAGTAGTGGTGATCATGGTAGCCGTGATAGTGGTGGTGAGCGTGATGGTGGCGATCGTAGTGTTGGTATTAGTTTTGGTAATGGTGGCGTGTGGCGGTGATCCTGGCGGTGGTGAGGGTGGCGAAGGAAGGCGAAAGAGGGAGGGAAGGCCATTATGAAGTTAGCTCAACAACAAAAGTTGTTACTTAGTTGTCCTTAAAGTTATTCTTTATGAAGAAGTTCAGATCTGGGCCCTCTTGTCTTTGTTGGGGTGTGCTTTTCACACACACACACACACACACACACACACACACACACACACACACACACACACACACGGACAATCAACATTTTTGCAACAATGTGAGTGTGTGTGTGTGTGTGTGTGTGTGTGTGTGTGTGTGTGTGTGCCAATTATTCATCCGTACATCAGGTAATGATAAGTCAACCTCCTAAATCCCTATCAACGCAAACGTTTTGAATCATTAATTTAATTTTGTTTTCCTCTGCACCCTTCACTGAATCCCCTTACCCTGAGCGGACGTCACGGGCTCCCTCACTTTCCCTAGACACACCCTAACGTCTATGCAATTTAGTGGCAATACAACCGATAGACAGTAACTGGGAGGTCAAAGGAAGGGCAGCATCAACGACTGTGTGCACTCAACGCTAACAGCAACCAACTTCACTGTCACATTGATACCCCAGACTACCTACCCACCGTGATATTGGAAGAGTCCCATTACAATTCCCCTTCAATGAATCGACCAAATAATATCTGGATCACGTCTTTTCCATGAACGAGCCTTTTGCGATGTTATATTAAATTTCTTTTGCGACTAACGAATATATCAACAACAAACAAACAAAAGGTCAGCGGTGGATCAGAAAACAAGAGACGATAGGATAGTCCATCATTCCTATTCCGCGTGTTATGCTGTCTGGAAAAAAACAAAACAAAACAAAGAAATACGCAAACACACAAGTTTTTTTTTTTTTTTGGGGGGGGGAGCCAAGTGTTTCGTTGTATTCGGTCGACTGAAGGAAAGGAGAAAAGAGAAAAAACAATACGAGACTACGAGGACACGGCCGGAAGGAAGGAAGGAAGGAAGACGGGGGAGAAGAAACAAGGAGGAGGAGGTGGAAGAGGGGGAGGAGTGAGAGGAGGAGGAGGAGAGTATAAGTAGGAGGCGGCGGAGGGTGAGAAGAAGGAGGAGGAGGAAGAGGAAGAGGGGGAAGGAGTGGGAGGAGGAGGAGGAGGAGAGTGAAAAGCAGGAGGAGGAGAAGGAGAGTGAAAAGCAGGAGGAGGCGGAGGATGAGAAGGAGGAGGAGGAGGAGGGGGATAAGAGGTCTGCCGTCATAATAAATCATCTTCCTTGGCTGCCTCCTAATGACTCAAGCGGGAAAATGCCAGTCAGGGTTCGAGCCCCCGCCTCGTGTGCCCCCCTCCCACCTTACTCCTAAAACCCCCCTCTAACTAACCGGACCACCCTCTCCCTCTGTGTCCCAAGCTGCTCCGTACCTACTCTTCAAAACCTAAGCTTTCTATAATGTCCCCCCAAACCTCACCTCTCCTTAGACTTTCAACTGCCTCCTGCTTCCGACTATAAAATCACCATAACCTACTCCTCAACATCCTCCTCCTCCTCCTCCTACTCCTTCTCACTGCCCCCTTGTTTTTGCTTCCTCGCTCCCGTCACCAGTGAGACAAATTCGCTAACTTGTCTCCATGAGTTCTAAGAAGCACAGTAAATAATGCATGTGTTTACCTCAGTCTCCTGCTCCTCCTCCTCCTCCTCCTGCTTCAGTGCTTTTAATTCTAATGTTTGCTTTTGTGTGCGGTATGGGGGTAGGGGGGAGTGTGTGTGTGTGTGTGTGTGTGTGTGTGTGTGTGTGTGTGTGTGTGTGTGTGTGTGTGTGTTTCTTAGTATTAGCGTTTTTAGTTTGTCTATATAAGTGTGTGTGTGTGTGTGGGGGGGGGGGGGGAATGTGCGTGCGTGTGTGTGTCTGTGTGTGTGTGTGTGTGTGTGTGTGCAAATAAATACATATGACTATACTAAAATTTACACTACCGTATTCTGCATGACATTTCGAAACAAACATTTACCCTAACACACCACCATAACAACATTCACAACACCTTACAACACACTCATGGAATACAGAACACGTTGAAACGAAACACTCTTCAAAATGCGCCATAAAGTAACACAATAAGAGCCCCTCCCGCATCCCCTGTTGGCGCATCGTGAGGGAAGGAAACCATTAACCCGTAGCGCTGAGGGGCGAGATAAAAGCTTCCTCGACACACCACTGAACAAAGGCATTAAGACACCCGCCGGAAGGGGAGGAAAGAATCGAGTGTCGCCTTTCATCAGCAGACAGTGGATGGACGGACGACTCAGATGCGGCGGTGACGGTCATGAATGTTTTTTTTTTTTTCTAGCTAAGGAGACAGTTCAAGGGCGTAAAGAAAAATATATAAAAAGGCCAATGTGTGACGTGCAGACCGAGGACAATAAATGATACAGTAATGTTATTTTTTTACAGCAAGAGAGGCATCTCAAGGGCAATAAACGAAAACAACAACAACATTTAAATCCCCCTAGTCGCTGTTCCGGCAAAGAAATTAAAACGAGAGGCCGGAGGAGAGGTCAATTTCGGGTGGAGAGGTGTCCTGATACTCTCCTGCTATGTGTGAACTCATCAACCAGACTACCCAGCAATCAATCAACCCATCAGTCCAGGCATCCATTTATCTATTATTAATCTATTTATTCAATTACCTGTCTATTTGTCTACCTACCTGCCTGCTCGTCAAGGGAAGTATTGTTTGACCATCGCTAAACGTTCGATACTTTACATTGTGTGAGGTTTATTTGCACACACACACACACACACACACACACACACACACACACACATACGCGTTCAGTTTATATCCTTTTTGAACTGTTGTGATCTGACACACTGTATCTTAGAAAAGCCATTCGTCAAAACATTAATCAAACCAGCTCTAGGAATCAACGACGTGTACAGGTCTTTCATCCCGCCTTAGGTCTATTACTCCAATATATTTTTTGTTTCTCCTTTGCACCGCCCTGCCATAACTCATTTCGTTGCGGACATGATCAGTACAAAGATGGATTCACCGATTAGATCAAAGAATTGCCTGAATTCATACATCAAGCAGTTTTGTCGAATGCAGCCTAAGAGGATAAATGATTTAAGGTAAAGAAATGAGAAAGAGATACTGAGATGTGTGTGTGTGTGTGTGTGTGTGTGTGTGTGTGTGTGTGTGTGTGTGTGTGTGTGTGTGTGTGTGTGTGTGTGTGTGTGTGTGTGTGTGTGTGTGTGTGTGTGTGTGTCTATTTGTATATATATATATATATATATATATATATATATATATATATATATATATATATATATATATATATATTCAACAGTGAACGTATCACCAAACTGTTTCATAAAAATCCATCTTTAAGTTTTGCTTCACACACTTTGTGTTTCAACTTCCTTAGTGCAATGACTCTCCCATTTAATCCGGATTGTATAACAATAAAACTCTTTAAGCCTTCAGGGAACTTGCTATTAAAAACCTGAATGCAGACTTTAGTTATAAAAAAGGTGAACCATTCCTCGAGAGAGAGATAGATATATATATATATATATATATATATATAGAGAGAGAGAGAGAGAGAGAGAGAGAGAGAGAGAGAGAGAGAGAGAGAGAGAGAGAGAGAGAGAGAGAGAGAGAGAGAGAGAGAGAGAGAGAGAGAGAGAGAGAGAGAGAGAGAGAGAGAGAGAGAGAGAGAGATTTACATAGATTTACATAGAAAATCAGACCACACAGACCCCATGGTCCAGACTAAGTGGTCTGTCCTTAAACCTAAGTGATTCTACATTAATCCCGTTCACACTGTGCAGACTCTGGACCACGACAACCCAGCGACTCCGGGAAAGCAAGGTCTTGGGTGTGAAATGTTGACATGAAAGGGTCGCATATAGTTTTTCCGACCATGTGCGACCCTTCCACATCAACATTTCACACCCAAGACCTCGTATACCCCGAGTCGCTGGGTTGTTGTGGCCCAGAGTCGGCACAGTATGAAAGGGGCTTAAGTGGCTACGACTCCAGCACTGACGAAAACAGTCTTGGATTCCAAATATTTACATCATCCTAACATCAAACGAAGGTCCAATGAATACATCAACGCGGTGAATATAAACGCATTGAGTAGTACATTATTATTACCAAGTTATACCTTGTCTTACCTTCTTCATTTCACATTTCCATCACTTCGTTTAGTTTAATTCACTTATATATTTTTTTTTCATCTTACCTCCTGATGTTTTTGTGTACTTCCTTTCCACTGTTATTGAAATTACTACTACTACTACTACTACTACTACTACTACTACTACTTGCGCTCATCATCCCCATCGTCAGCATCGTAGTCAAGCCCTATAGTGGTCACGCCCAGCACCGTGCCTTCCTTAATTCCTCTTCTTCTGTTTCCGTCGTCAAATAAAGAAAAATAAGAGTTCAGGAAAAAAATTAAGGCCCGATTAAGGCTTTTACCGGCACGTGACTTTCCATTAACAACAATAAAACAACTTCGAGTCCACCGCCGCTCTAACGGTTTTAATTACCCGGATGATGAGGCCATTAATCTCGGCGGAGTTTGTCTCGGCAAATTTCAGGGAATGCTTGCTTTTTTTTATTTTCTCCTCACTGTCCGTCCACCTGTCCCCCCACTCCCCCCATTCTCTCTCTCTCTCTCTCTCTCTCTCTCTCTCTCTCTCTCTCTCTCTCTCTCTCTCTCTCTCTCTCTCTCTCTCTCTCTCTCTCTCTAAATATGCTTCCATTACATGTTGATACACGTTAGCGGGTGGTCTCACTTCATCCTTCCATTAAAACTGCTTCGCGTGGGACGTACTGCTAGGCTATGCTCGCTGGGCGCTGGATGCAAAGTGACGTGCAGTAAATCGCTTATGTTGTTTTTCAGTGAGGCGGTTTAGGATGAATGCAATGCTATACGAACAACGCCAGTGATGTCGCTCTCTGAACTTCCCTGACTGTTTCCTCCGCGATTTTTCAACACATCGCTTCCCTCGTACATGTAGGAAACAGGTTCATGCCGTTTTTTATACTAACGCACCAGATCTCGTCCTAGTGTCTCAAAGGGAGAGGCGGTTCGACTTTAAAGGGCCGTATTTCTAAACATTTTGTCGCTTAAGTTCACCTATTTGACAAGGCTTTCCTAGGACGATTGGGCATTTCCAGGAGTAGTTTTTTTTGACCTGATGGTAGTTTGTCCCTTCTTCAGTACCATGAACCTAAAGAAACACTCATTAGAACTCAATTGCCTCCCTCTTTGACCTTTATAAATAGTTGATGTTAGAAGTGAAATGGTCTTATAATGCCAGCCTAAGTATTTTTGGTATTTTCGAATTGATTTTTCTTTTTGGCCATTCCTCTCTACTCTATTCAGGAGCAGTAAGAAGCGGGCTTTTTTTTTTTTCATTATTGCTTTTTTTCTTTTTTACGCCCTTGAAGTGTCTCCTCAGCTGTAAAAAACAAAAATCTACAGCCTAGGTAAATGACATCGCGTACAAAGGAAAACTTCAATAATACCTTTAATGCAAAAAAGAATGAAGAAACAGCTGACTTTCCATATAGCTAAACCGGGCTTCCGTAACAGAGATGGTGATGAAAATTGCTAAACTGTGATCTACTTTTGACGTTTATTCCATTTTTTCACTTATTCTTTACCTTACCACAGCTTCCAAACCCGGACACGAGTTCAATTCCTCCGATGGAAAGAAATAAACTGAAAACAGACAAAAATGGCGGGATCTCTCCTTGCCGGTGAAAAAGACGAGGCGGGTAATCGTGTTACTAGCGGCGACACGCACACGAGGCACGCGAGAAAAAGGTCCGCCCTGCAACACAAACACGGGGACGAGGCCGCTTCTTGCTCGGTCCTGGTTGTTCCTGGTGTGTTTTTGCTGCTGGTGGCGCTCCGATACGACTACGATGACTGCTCCCTCTGATGATGCTCCTACTACTTCTACTACTACCTACTACTACTACTACTACTACTACTACTACTACTACTTTTTTTTACAGCAGAGGAGTCAGTTCAAGGGCATAAAAAAAGGTAACAAATGTGAAAAAAAGCCCGCTACTCACTGCTCCTACTACTACTACTACTACTACTACTACTACTACTACTACTACTACAGCTATTACTATTGTTACCCCTATCAATACTGCAACTCAATAAAAATAAAGTAATAATAATGTTGCTAATATTGATAAAACAAGTGCTTCTGCTGTCCCTAGTGTTGTTTCTGCCGCATCCCCAGTAGTAGTAGTAGTAGTAGTAGTAGTAGTAGTAGTAGTATCGTTATCACGTTGGCCACTTTCTCTGCCAGTGGTGCTTTAGTATAATGCAATTTTTATTCATTGATTATTTGGTATACCAGCTTGTACATTTTTTCCTTTTTTTTTTTTACAACAAAGGAGACAGCTCAAGGGCACACAAAAAAGGAAACAATAATATAAAAAAAAGCCCGCTACTCGCTGCTCCTAAAAAGAATCCAAAGAGGTGGCCGAAAGAAGGGTCAAAGTTTTATTAGAAGAGAATTAATCTGAAGCAGCGTCGCAGTATGTCAGAGTAATGGATTTCCACCACGACTATTTCAAAATTCCTCGCTCAAGTCCACTGTAATTCACTTTTTTCTGATGTGCCTCCAAGCCATCAATCGTGCAACGGCGGTGATTTTTTTTCCCTCAGCCGGTTACTTTTTTTTTTTTTTTTCGTCTGAACCTACACGCCTTTAGGCTTCCTTGAGGGGCCCGTCATGGCGCAGGCAAGTGTTTATAGTGGCGCCATCTTCTCTTGAGGCGGACTGCACTTGTTCTGCCGCTGTGGATCCCTCGAGGCCGCCTACCCGCATGCCATCATAATATCCCCGGCCAGCTGCTCCCCGCCAATGCCATATATAACACTACACTATCTCCAAAGTTATCGCGCTCCTCCACACAATTTTCTCAGCAGCAGCGCCTTTCCCCCCGTCTCCCAGGCAAACCGGCACACCTCCCTCGTCCCTCCGCCCGCCGCCGCCGCCTCCCCGTCTTCCTCCAGCTCAGGGTCTCACGGTGATTAACAGGAGCGAAACATGGTTAAAAATGCAGCCTTAATGAGCAGCTTCCTCCGGCCTCCAGCTTACTTTAAAACATATTTCCTTACGGGGTGAAAGTATGTGCATGCAAACGTTTAATAAGTGCGAGAACTGCTTAGAGAATTCCAGTAAATCTGTTCCCGGAAAATATGGAATGAATGTTTTCCTCGTTTATACTTTGATGAGGTGCGAGGTAAAGAGAATGGAAGGTAGGTTCACCAGGGGGGGGCGAGGTACCTAAATTTGTCTCTTCTGCGCATGACGTCAGGTGAAAGAAGGACTGAGCGGTGCGGTGTCCGGGCATGGAAGAGAGGTCAGTCACGCGCGCACCAGCCTCCTGACCTGAGCTCCTTACTCACTCAATGGGAAACTTAGCTAAAGTGTATTTTCTTTCAATATGCCAGCTTTTTGTATTGTGCGCGGTTGTCGATCAGTTTCTGTGAAAGGAAACAGTAGGTAATATACGGTTTCATCGGCTGCCAAGAGATTAAGAACTTAGAAAGAAATGGATGGAAATATGTAATATGAAAAAATACTTACTCTCGAGCAGATTCTGTTGCCTTTTAGTGTAGTCGTCACATGCCGTAAAAGGAATAAACACTGGTATAAAATTAGATGTTGGTCACAGACGTTAGTTCTCCATCACTGAGTACAGACCAGGCTACCTGTCATTCTCTTTAACTTTAAATTTACACGTTTCTTTAGATGTCCGCGCTAATATCTGCCGTACCAATATGATGGCCGGCGGCCGACCATATACGCCAGTCATGCGCGCGGTATCCATTCTACCACAACTAAATTTCACGTGACGTCACACCCTGCGCGGAACGGCCGGTGTGAGCCTACCTCCCCTCCTCTTTACCTTGATGAGGTGAAGGTTTGTAGGATACCGGCGGACATAGGAAAAAAAATAAGAGTGAAATGAAAATAATAACCATGGTGTGTGCCGCGGACTAGAACAGAAAAATAGAAATAAAATGGAATTGAAAAAAAAATAGAAATAAAAATGTTAAAAGTCTCGCCAACCTGGACCTGAACGAAGCGGAGCAGCCAGAACGATTCTAAAAAAAATAAAGGGAATTCAAGTCTATAAACAACACTGAACTACTAAACCAAGAGGCCGTACATACATTAAAGGAGTTCCGACTTGAAAATCCTATACAAATTCACCTGTAAAGCGTAGCAATGAGGGAAAAAAATATACTAAAAAACATACAAAAATTCTGCAATGGAACACAAAACCGCTGTATTTGAGACTCTGCCTAATAACGTAAGCAAACACATTTACACTGAAATCATGGCCATGGAGAAACGCAACTAAACACACATATAACATACTACTAAAACTCGAATTCTGACGCGCAGGAAAAAAAACTAAGTAATGCATTTGGAAGCAGCTTTTACATTGAAGTTATGCCTCGGAACTTTGGCACAACAAGTTAACTCCGAGCATACATATCAAGGAAGGAAGAGCGTCACGCAAAAAAAACGGCCTTAGTCTCCATCCGGTCCGAGGCAACAGTTCTCCTGCCCCGTCCGTCCTCCGCTTGCTGCCGGCCGTGTCTCTGCGCCGCCCTAGCCAACCTTAACTTTAGTCGGGAAATCCTTCTTGGAATTCACCAGCGCACTCCTTTGAGGAAAACTTTCTCTCTCTCTCTCTCTCTCTCTCTCTCTCTCTCTCTCTCTCTCTCTCTCTCTCTCTCTCACGGGATCAGCACTCCCTTTATGAACATCCTCTATGGCAGGCACTAAAAATAAAATTGGCCCGTGCCACTAAAGGGTTGGAGCCACTCTCACCCCCCCATGAGAACCTACTGGCGCTATGGGCAGTAGGAGATAAATTGTCATTGATTTCTCGTATAGCCTAGCAATTCTCTCTCTCTCTCTCTCTCTCTCTCTCTCTCTCTCTCTCTCTCTCTCTCTCTCTCTCTCTGCCATCCTACCTCTCTTTACCATCCCTTCTAATCCTCCTTCCTCTCCCTCCCGCCAACGTGACCTCATTACCCACAACGGCTTATTATATTCTTCCTCCCTGTTGTCCCCTCTTACGCCTCGCCAATAATCCCTTTGCCCGTCTTTTCTCTCTGCACCGCGCTGAAAAAGGTAAGAAAAAGCCGTGGCGTGGTTAGTTGCGTTTTAGCTTCTGTTTTTGTGTGGTTCTTCATCCCCTCACTCACTTATATACGTATTTCTTAATCTGTTGTTTTGTCTTTATCGTTTTTCTTGTCCTTCCTTCTTTCCCTCCTTCCCTCTTTCTTAATCTTCTTCTACTTCCATGCCTTTCTGTGTCTGTCTTTCTCTGTCCGTCTATCTGTCTGTCTGTCTGTCTCTCTCTTTCTCTCTCATGCAACACACACACACACACACACACACACACACACACACACACACACACTTAAAGCTCCACTGATTGAGAGCTGAGAAATGAAGGTCACATAAGAGACGCTTTAAAAAGAAAATATTAAATGAAAGTTCTATATTCGGGTTACCAAGATTAGGTACAAAAAGCAGAAAAAAATCGGGTTCTGTGGAAGTGAAGCTATTAAAGGGAGTGGACATTAAACGAGTCAGCAGTAGTAGTGGTGGTAGTAGTAGTAGTAGTAGTAGTAGTAGTAGTAGTAGTAGTAGGAGGAGGAGGAGGAGGAGGAGGAGGAGGAGCAAGATGAAGAAGAAAAAGCAGAAAGAAGAAGAAAAAAGAACATGAACAAGAACAAGAATAAAGGCAAGAAGAAAAAGAAGAAAACGAAGCAGAAAAAGAACAAAAAGAAAAAAAGAAAAAAAAGCAAGAATAAGAACAAGAAGATGAAGAAAAAGAAGACAAAAAATGATGAAAAAAAAACACGTTAATGACCATGAAGAAGATTGAAAAAAAAAAAAAGGTTAGCAGGAGTTAAATATCTGCATGCCGTTCATAATTAATACGAAGAGCAAAAACTTTAAAAAAATGTTCCTGCTCAAAAAAAAAAAAATAGTGTTATTCTGTACCACCATTTAACGACGAACTCGATATCCAGACCCACAAAGCAATGTTCCGCTCTTTCACAATTCGAACCGATTAAAAATTTCCAAGTACGAATTATGTCTTTCCTCCAGATCGTTTCCACTATTCCCTGCGTCTCAGCCAGTTGGTAATATTCTGTTGGTAATATTCAGCTGGTATTAGGGTATCAGGACACCTCCCGAAATTGACCCCTCTTTCGGCCACCTCTTTGGATTCTTTTTTAGGAGCAGCGAGTAACGGGCTTTTTTTTATTATTGTTTCCTTTTTTGTGCCCTTGAGCTGTCTCCTTTGTTGTAAAGAAAATAGGTGGTAATATCCCGTTTTTACAGTAAAGGAGGAAGCTCAAGGGAAAAAATATATGGTCAAAGATCCCCGCTAATCACTGCTCCTATGAAATAAGGTATAGAGGACTGGCCAAAAGAGAGGTCAATTTGAGCTGGTAATACCCGATGCAACGCAGCCTATATTGTCTGACTACATTACCAAGACGCCTCTCCACCCGAACTGACCTCTCTTTTGGCTGCTCTTTACTCGTATCTTTTAAAGGAGCGGCGAGTAGCGGGCTTTTTTTTGTACTCTTTTTATTGCCCTTGAGCCGTGGCCTCTGATGTTGAAAAAAAAAATCCTCTAAGGCGCTTCTGAACGAACACAACACCGCACGAGGGGACACACAGATGCCGCTAAATGTGGCTGTCATAATTCCCTGTTTTTTTATCACAAATTCTTTTTTCTATCGCCACAAGAACGAATATATAACTCGCGGCGGCACAGCCCACCCTCGAGCAATCTTTTATTCTTGGCCGCACGCTGGCCAGAATCGGTCCCATTAAATTCACCAATATCGTTTCCCGGCTCCGGAGCGCTGAACATTTTTACGAACACTGTGTATTTTGTTTCACTGTACAATGGCGACAAGAGAACTGCTTCATCGACGTTAATATTCACCATTTTTCTGCTTCATATCCTTGAACTACATATTTTTTCATTCAGCTATTTTTTTTTTCTGTCAAGTAATTCAGTCTGGGATCCCACGTAACGGTGTGAGGCTGATTCCTTACGGCTTACTCTATGCAGCCGCGGGAAAAGCAGCAGGATATACCTTTTTTCTGCTTTTCTGGTTTCTTTTTAACTGTTTTTTACGCTAGAATCTAAAATTAGCGTCTCACCCATTCTGGTCGTGTTGAACTTTCTCTCATTCTTTTGCCGCTTTCTTGCTTATAGTTTTTGCAAGCCTTACTTCTTCAATCATGTATTTGTCTGATTGCATTTTCGTGCTACCGCGCTTCTCCATAAATAGTTTAGTTTCTGAAATGAGTTTACAGAAGTGGAGAAAGAAGAGGAGGAGGAGGAGGAGGAGGAGGAGGACGAGAATAACGAGGAGTTCGAGGTAGAGGGGAGGACGAGGAGGCGGCAGAAGAGAAGTAAGAGGCGAAAGGAGGTGAAGGAAGATGAGAAGAAGAAGGAGGAGGAGGAGTAAAGTAAGAGGCGGAAGAAGGAGGAGGAAGATGAGAAAGAGGAGGAGGGGGAGGAGTTAAAGTAGGAGGAAGATGAGAAAGAGGAGGAGGGGGAGGAGTTAAAGTAAGAGGCGGAAGAAGGAGGAGGAGGAGGAGGAGGAGGAGGAGGAAAAAATAGATTGCAAGTTCCAATACTGTGAGCCTCATAGCTTACAACGAGGCTTTTTCCCCTGGGCCATGCTCACTTGTTGCTGGTATCAAGTAAATAAGAGTGCGAATCCCTCTTCCCGCTCTCTCCTTCTCTCTTTGATACGTTAGCAGCAGCAGAAAAGAAGGGAGAACAGCAGAAGCAGGCAGACGGGGGGGAAACCATGAAACAGGAAGGAGAATGTTATCAAAAGTACTTCAAAAACAAGCAGACGGGGGGAAACCATGAAACAGAAGGGAAAATGTTATCAAAATTACTTCAGATATTGGTATGAGGTAAGCCAGTCAATTATAAAGAGAGAATAGGGAAGCACGTACTAACATTAAGCAAAAATAACACAAAAATAGGGCAAGAATACTGACACACACACACACACACACACACACACACACACACACACACACACACACACACACACACACACACACACACACACACAGGTAAAGAATCACATTTCCAGGTGTCGAGAACAGAAGTGCGGGTCGCGCAGCACCCCGGGACAGGCAGGGGCAGAGTTGCATTCCTCGTTGCCTGCATTCTTCCACTCTGCGTATCCAAGCTTTCTAATTTCCTTGTGGCTTTTTTTTATTCTTTTTATTTTATTTATTTGTTCTCTCCTCTTCTTTGCTCTATCTTCCGCTTCTATTTTTCCCTTGTTTCTCCTGACCTTTTTTTTTTTTTCTCCTCCTTCGCCTTTCCCTACTTGCTGCTTTCCTACCGCTTTTTACATTCATTTCGCCTCAGTTTTCCTCATTGTTACATCCTCGTTTCTATTTTCCCCGTTTCTCCTTACCTGTTTTTTTTTTACGAGTACTTTCTCCTCCTTCGCCTTTCCCTACCTGCTACCTTCCTTACGCTTTTTACTTTAACTTCGGCTTTATTTTCCTCTTTGTTCTATCTCCCGTTTCTATTTTCCCTGTTTCTCCTGACGTGTCTTTTGCTTTCGCCTTCTCCGCCTTTCCCTTCCTGCTGCTTTCCTTAATCTACCTTCGCTTCAACGCCTCGACGAAAACACGACGAACGAGCGAGGCCAGCGAGACAAAGCGAGGTATCCTGAGAACCACGAGGCTCTCCACCAACAGTAACAAAGGCATCCTCGCCACTCCTCCCTCTCCCCTTCCACACTTCCTCCATTTCTCTGCTCACCCCTACCACAGCCACCCCACACGTAGTGCCACACGGCCCATTGTCAGTGACCTGAACCACACAGAAGGCTCGCATTTCACCGAATAAAGAGCAGGAGGGAGGTGGGAGCGGAATTACTTCACACTCGCCTCGCTTCCCGTCGCGGACACCATGCGAAGAGTGCAACGGAGTGAATAGAGAGAGGAAAAAATAAGTGCTGTTAAATGTTCATGCCACCGTTGCCCACCTCCCTGATCCATGCCACGCGTGCAGCTGCGTCTGGTTTGTCCATACAGCCAGGAATGACGTCAACCGAGGGGGCATATAGTACAGTGGGCCGCCTCAAGAACGCAAGTGGCGGCGTACCTCAGAGACCGGACGCAGGTGACGGCATAGCTAGGAGACAAGAGGCAGGTGACGGAAAACCCAAGACAGGAGGCAGGTGGGGGAATAGAGACAGGAGGTAAGGGGCGGCATAACTAAGAGACAGGAGACAGGTGGCGGTATATAGCTGAGAAACAAAACCCAGGTGGCGGTAGCTAAGGAGGAGCGCGGCGAGGAGTCGAGAACCGGCCTCTTGCAGACTCCTTACGTTCTTATGTTCTTATGTAATTGTAGAAATGCTTAGTGTGAAAATGACCTCCCTCCCCACCCCAGACATCAACATCGATACACTCATCCATGCATATTCACGTCTACATCCATGTTTACATACATTAACACACGCGCACACGCACGCACACACATTATTTATCTATTTATTTATTCATTTATTTAAAAGCGGCTATGACTGACTTTGACATTATGGAAACTGGCTTTTGAAAGAATTATTAAACAGATAAAATCATAATGTCGATTCTTTCAAAGTTACAACCCAGTCAGTGAAATTCAAAATCAGTTCATCACTTTAATGTGTTGAGTCAGGGAATTATATTTATACTTTTTTTTTCTTTTTTACACAGCAATAATAAATAAGACGAGAAAATTGCGTTTGCTTTAGATTGCTCAATAAACGAAGTTACCCGAACATATATTCTGGTTTTACTCCTCCTCCTCCTTCTCTCCTCTGTCTTATCTTCCTTTTTTTCTCCAATTTCTCCTCCTATTCCTCCTCTTTCGCTTGTCATGTTTTTTTATATTTATTTTACTTCTTTCTCCTCTCATTCACACCCACACCAACAACCGCACACCCACAACCCACACCTCCACACACCCACACCCACCCACATCCACATCCACCCACTCACACACATCCATCCACCCACCCACCCACACCCACACACATCCACACATACACACGTGGAAGTCACCCTCGAGCGCCTGTCCCCCGAGATCCGCCAGGCTGGAGGTGCAAGCGATGCGACAGAGCCAAATGGTATTGCTTCCCGATGCTCTGTAGGGCTCTCGAGGGGCCGCTCCTTCCCCGTGCTGCTCTTTTTACACCGCCTCGCCTCGACCTTTTCATCTCCTCCTCTTTCTTTCCCTCCTCTCCCTTTCACACTCACCTTCCCTTCACACTCCATCAATGCCGAAACGTGTATTCCTTCCAGCAATCTTTACGGCCGCCATTCATCCCCTCTCTCCATCCCGCACTCTCCCACACACCGCTTTCTCATGATCCCTCGTTTTCCCTCACACCGCTCCATCAGATTCTCCTTTAACGCCCCATTTCTCGTCCCCTCGCACCTGCTTCCTCTTATGGACTTGCCTTGACACCCTTTTTTTTCGCACCTTTGTCTCCCGCCGCTTTGTCTACAGGAGCACGAGGCAATACAAGGCTACAGAGCTCCAGGAGAAAGCACCAAGATGAGAGAGAGACTGACGACGGAGCAGCGGCATGAACTCCATTTGCCTTCCCTCACTGGATCAATAGTGACGCATGTTTCTTCTCCTTTCATTTATTCTTACTCACAATTTTATCTCTCCTCCACTATGCTTATCTAACAACCTACCACAATGTATTGACCAAGCAAGGAATCATTTAGCCAACCGAAACCAACCGAAATTGATCTCTCTTCTGGTCTCTTTTTTTTCTTCTTTTTTTTCTTTTTTTCTTTTCTTTTCTTCTTGTTTTCTCCGCATTATTTCTCTTTCTCTCCTCTCACGATTCAGGCCGAGCAATATCTGAAAGAGGCGTCAAAAATAAAATTTAATAAAACTTTGGGCAGATACCAAGGACGAGCCTCGAGGGATTGGGCCTCAATAGACCACTTTGTGGAGCCTATGAAGACGGGGTCGGGACACATTTCCCACACCCAGTACGTTGCACATTCCCTACACGCCACATGCATAACGTAGAAGTTCTTGGAGTAGTGATATATTTCCTAGAGATACAACATATCTCTTACACAAAAAATATATTCTGTCACAGCTCCTACGGACCTTGGGGGTTCAAGTCATATTTCCTGAAAGAACGGCAGCGAGTCCGAGTCAAGTCGTGTTTAACTCGAAATTCTGACCATGAGTCGATTCTGATTAGGGAGAAAAGTCGAGTTTCCGTTCAGACACGAGTCGAGTCGAGTTTAGGCTCGATACAGCGCTAAACTCCTTCCGTGGGGAACGCACAAGGAAGGACGACACCAACTTTTCCCCAACTGAGGAGAGGTGGCATTTTTGGAAAAGCCTCGTGCGGTAGCGCTGCGATCGTCCTGGCTCTTCTTTCTTGTCGACACGCTGCCTCCTGTGCCATTGCAAGGCTATTCTTGTGGCAGCAGCAGATAATAAGAACCCTGCAAAATGTCCCTCTCATTGTACCATCATATAAAAAGTTCCATGGAAATGGATGTGCTCAAGAAATCAAATTTTACTTCGTTTTGCAGTTCAAATTTAAATACGCATATTGTTAGAGAAAATAAATAAAACAGTTCCCACATTAATACTCTCCAGGGTTTTCTACTCTTTCATGCATAATGCATCTGTGTTTTTGCTAAAACTGCACATTCCTTTGTACTTCACTTTTGCATATTTTACATGATTGCGGAATAGAAGGAGAGACGACATTATAGATAACTGTAGGAGTTACGAAGAATGCACTGATTTGTGTAGGTTATACGCTGGGTACTCTGTTTTATTTGCGTGTATAGGAAATGTGCTGAATACATATTTTAGGGTAGAAAATGTGACCGACAGTGCACAGTCGTGACTACGCCCCACGAGTGTGTGTGTGCGTGTGTGTGTGTGTGTGTGTGTGTGTGTGTGTGTGTTGGGGGGGGGGGAGGGGGGGAGTGCTCTTCCTTCTACAAATATATGTACCATGGCACAGCTAGCGACGGTAGCGTACTCTAACCATGCTTTCACCTGGACGATGAGACAAAACTTGCGTGACCTCAGCAGCTTTTTCTCTCGAGCTTCTTGGACCGAGTAAACCCAGCGACCCCATACCCCCCTCCTCCCTTTACCTCCCCCTCCCTACACTCGGCAAAGCATAATTCAGCAGCGTCGCACCTGGCACACGAAGTAACTAACTCAGGGAACGTGGTCTCGGCGTTATACACCCGGCACGTGGCTCGCTAAGGTACGCGCTGTGTCCCCCGTAAGCTCTGTGTCCCCTAACAAACAATTCTGGACGTAAATGTTGAAACAATTTTGGTGAAGGTGAAGATAATTTTTGGGGGCATACGCTTTTGCTGCGCGTAATTACAGGAGCATCATGTATTTAGCTTTTTCTACTATTGCTGGTTTTTCCTTTTTATTAACTACCGGAAATAGCCCGCACGTTTAGTCTTATATGCGGCGAAGGCAACAACACGGTATTCAGTTCTGGACCCAAATGTTATATACAATTTTTGGCCTCTGTCTTATATACAGGAGCACCATGTTTGGCCTCTATCGTATTTATTTCTCCTCAAACTATCACTTGTCTTTTCACAACCAGATATAGCCCGCACGTTTAGTCTTAATTAGCCTCGTCTTCGGCACAAAGCATCGATAACAGCATCCTAATTACACGATACTGAATTCATGTATCTATTTTTCCGCGAACAATCACTTGCCTTTTCTCTTTCCCTACCAAAAATAGCCCGCACGTTTAGTCTCAATTCGCCTCGTCTTCGGCACTAAGCATCAATAAAAGCATCCTAATTACACGATACTGAATTCATGTATCTATTTTTCCGCGAACAATCACTTGCCTTTTCTCTTTCCCTACCAAAAATAGCCCGCACGTTTAGTCTCAATTCGCCTCGTCTTCGGCACAAAGCATCGATAACAGCATCCTAATTACACGATACTGAATTCATGTATCTATTTTTCCGCGAACAATCACTTGCCTTTTCTCTTTCCCTACCAGAAATAGCTCGCACGTTTAGCCTCAATTCGCCTCGTCTTCGGCACTAAGCATCAATAAAAGCATCTTAATTACACGATATTGAATTTATGTATCTATTTTTCCACTACCCTTTTCACTTTCCCTACCAGAAATAGCCCGCATATTTACTCTGTATGTGGTAGAGAAACGGCTGCAATATGATATTAATTCGCCTCGTCTTCGGCACTAAGCATCGATAACAGCATCCTAATTACACGATATTAAATGCATGTATCTATTCTTCCACGAGCTATCAATTGATTTTCACTTTCCCTACCAGAAATAGCCCGCACGTTTAGTCTCAATTCGCCTCGTCTTCGGCACAAAGCATCAATAACAGCATCCTAATTACACGATATTGAATTCATTTATCTATTTTTCCACTACCCTTTTCACTTTCCCTACCAGAAATAGTTTACTCTATATGTGGCAGAGAAACGGCTGCGATATGATATTAATCCGCCTCGTCTTTGCCGCTGCACATCGGTAACAGAATCCTGATTACATGATATTAAATTCTCTCTGCCTGGCCGGTCCTCGCCACGCGCTCTGATTATATCCCCAAGTAAGCGCTGTTTAGGGTCCACGGTCCCCCCGCACACCTGGCGACGCAAATTAAGGACAGGTTCTAATTCTCGCCACTCTAGCGTACCCAGATTATCTCTTTGTCTAGCTGTCAGTCTTCTTGTATTTATGTATGTATGTGTCGTACCCGGATTATCATGTGTTTGTCTGTCTGTCTGTCTGTCTGTCTGCCGACCAACTTATTTCTCTATTATTTTATTCACATATGTGTATCTAAAAAATACTGCATCAATAAGTCAGTCAATCAGTCAGTCATTAAGAAAATAAACGTGCTGGGAGTGTCAATTTGTACTTTTTGTTGTGTTTGTTCCTAAAAAGATGAATATTGTATCGCGCGCCTTTTTTCAGCGTCCTCCATCTTTTATCGATGAATTTATCTATCCACTAACCTACATATCGACGTAACTATTCTTCAGTCTTTCGAAATATCTACCTATGCTTATCTAACAACCAATCTCAATATATCAATTAATTAACGAATCATTTAAAAAGTCTGCAAATCTTATTATATCTTAATTCATCCATCTGTCTATCTATCTACCACTCTATCTCTCAGGCTATCTATCTATCTATATTTACCGCGAATGAAGGCCTCTTCCTCCACTATGCTTATCTAACAACATATATCAATGTATCAATCAATCAAGGAATCTTTAGCCAACCGAAACCATCCTCTTTTTTTTCTTCTTTGGAGCAGCGTTTAGCAGGCTTTTTTTTTTGTTATTTTTTTTTTGTCCTTGAGCTGCCTGCCTTGCTGCAAAAAAAATATCTTACTATATCTTAAATCCTCCTCCTTTCCATCTACTTTTCTACCTCTCAACTATTCTCTTTGTCAAACTATTATTACAACCTCGTACTCTATCTATTTATTCCAATCTATCTATCTACTCTAACGTTAATAAAAAATAAGGATGCAAGAGGAAGAGAAAGAAGGGAATCTCTCTATCTATCTCTCTATCTATCTCTCTATTTACCTTCCTCTACTCAGTCCGGGAACGAACGCCTTTTCCCGCACTGTCTTCGTTAATTAATCAGGTGGAGTGTTTGTTGGCCCTCCAGGTGTTGAACTCTGCTGCCCCGCCTGTCAGCGCCAAATGTCTGTTCCTGCGGCGCCTCGTCCCCGGCTCCCGAAGGCTCACCTGCGTCTGAGCTGGCCGGCCTTTCAACTGCGTGTTCTCGACTTCCTGGCGAGACTTGCTGGAGGACATTATTTTCTCTGTGTGGGGGGGTGCAGGATGGGGGGGAGGGGAAGGGGGAGGGGAAGGGGGAGTGTGTGGGGTGTGTGTGAGGTGTGTGCGAGTGCGTGTGTGTGTGTGTGTGTGTGTGTGTACCGGCGCGTGTGTGTGACGAATGATGTATCTAAATTCCTGTCCGAACTTATTGGCTTGGGTCACGCACGAAACACGCTAGCTCTCCTCCTCCTCCTCCTCCTCCTCCTCCTCCTCCTCCTCCTTTCATCTCTTCCTTTCGTGTATTCTACCTTTATAAACCTTCCTATTATTCTTTACTCCTCAAATTCATATATTATTCATTTATTTCGCAGTGTCGTTTTATTATCGTTACTTTTCATCTGCCTTCACTGACGCGTCCTCGGGAGAGCCCTAACAAGAAGTCTTTTTGATCGAAAGGTCATTAACAGTAATCTGGGGAGACACGTTTCTTCCCTCCGCTAAGACACGCACCCAACACTTTTATCTGTGATCCGGCGCCGCCCTCAGCACGCAGGGGAGGATAACTTTTGTTGTTGACAGTCGCGGCGATGAGTAACAGACCGAATGATGAGCCGGATGAAAGTCGAGCGTCTCTTATTTTATCGATCATTCCTCTCAGTTTTCTTTGGCCTAAAATTGGTCCTACATCCATTTCCTTTGTCAGCTCCACGCAGTATTTACCGGTTTCTGATGCCTAACTATTGCCAAGAAACATCAGAAATTAACTATTTTAACGATAATTATAACTGAATCTCCTTCTTGGGGTCCACGAGACAGTTTTTGGGTCGGAAGTCGGTAAATATAAGAGGATGAGTAAGACAATCTGGCAACGTTGGTCCTGATGCCCCCTCCGTGCGCCAGTCTCGTCTACAGAGTGGGTTATGGAAAGGCCACGAGAAGGAAATACACATGCCACGCCATCAATGACATATTTCTCAGGATTTATGTTGAGAAATGTCACGAGAGGGATTACAAATGCCATTCCATAAGTGACATTTTCTTGAGGATGTATTTTTTAGGAACATTTTACATAGGTCAATCAAATTGTTTGTATATTCTGTGTGTGCTGCTGAGGCCTTCGTTGTGACTGCTAATGCTCACAAGAGAAGATGGCGCCACTATAAACACTTGCCTACGCCATGACGGGCTGGGGCCGACGACCATCTAGGCCCCTCAAGAAAAGCCTACCGGCGCTATAGGCTGGGAAGTTAAAAAATATATATAAATAAATAAATAAAAATCATTCATATTATTATTATTATTATTATTAGTAGTAGTAGTAGTAGTAGTAGTAGTAGTAGTAGTAGAGGCTCAATTTCCTGTCCCTTACCTGAGACGCGCGGCATTATGTAACCTGCCAGGTCAACTGAGTATGCAATGACGGACTTGTCGCCCTGAGTTACGACCATTTGGAAAACTGTTGTTGTCTTGGAATTCTACAAACGCCAAGGACTGTGGCTCCACTCAGGACAATTGTGCGGGAAAGTTGGAAAGTTTCGTTTAGTCGGCGCAACATCTGTGGTCATATGCCGGAGAGAGATTGGAGGGGAAGGATTTATAGAAGGGAACAGGTCCCAGGAGACGGAACACAGCCCCCGATCAAACAATTGTGCGGGACAGTCAGTGGCCGAACTCAGGGGTACACGCGTCAGCTGTTGGGTTGCAGGAACGCTACTGTGCAGTGTGAGATAAGAGAGAAAAGCATGGGTCCAAATATATCACCTGAGAGATTAACACTCATAAATAGGGAAGAATCCTTTCCACAACAACTACATTCCACTGTGCGATCCAAAAAAATCCATTTCACGCTCAGATGAAAGGCTTCGATGAATTTTGCAATGATCGAGTCGTGTAGCGTCGATGACCTGACGTCTTTGAAAATCTATCGGAGCAGAAATTCAATTTCGACTACTGAAAATGTCAATAAGGAAAATCTGTTGGGAAAAAGATATGCAAAGGTATTGAGGCCTGACATAACAATACATCATCAAATGAGGAACGAGCAACGGAAAATGTGTAGCTGAGTAGAATAAAAGCAGTTGGGGAAACATGTGTTGGACCGGAGAATGCAGCGATGACTGGGGAGCGATGGAGCGTGTGCAGCAGACGGCGGCGGCGTGAGTGGGAGCAGGGTTAAAAGAGGGCTGCGTGGGAGGAGGGCGGCGTGCGGCGAGGCAGAGCCGAGGACCGGCGGTGGTGAATGGTGGGACGGAGTGGCAGCTACGGAGGAGGGGGGGGGAGATCGTCTATAAGTTTGCACTGATGGGTTAGCAACTGATGCAAAATGAATGAATGAATGATCGTAGGGTGCAGTGGTTCTCTGCGCCACAACACATGTGGTTATCAGGCGCCAAACCAAATTACTATTCAGCTAAGGAAGTTATATTCTAAAAACTTTCCAATGTGTAAAAAAAATAATAATATAGCGATATAATCCCAAAGGACTTAAGGGTGCTTTAAAAGGTAAGTGCTACAAAAGAATCATACACTTGTAAAGGGCAAGTCCATAATTTATTATATAAGCAGTTTTTAAGACTCGAAGCGAGCTAAAAAATGCAATGGCTGGTGTGACACAGTGACTGTGTGCGTGAGGAGTGTCGTGTGGTGTGGGGGGACAAAGGTAAAGGCATTAGGATGCACGCTTGAAAGAACTCATTTTTCCAAACATTAAATTAGCGAGCATGTTGTCACGTATGATTTTCACGTACACCTCCATCTAAATAGAGTAGCTACGGCAAATTTTTTATTTATGTAGCTCTATTAAACTATAAGATATATAATATCTAGTAATTTGTAGATAATACAAAAGTTTCACAGTGGGTGACTTTCAAAACTGAGTTAGGAAAAAAAAAAACGATACTATATGTGCCCAGTCTGCTGTAGACGAAACGGCACAACACCTCTGCTTTTATTTTCCAACGACCTGCCAAGCAGAATAATATAATACAATATATATATATATATATATATATATATATATATATATATATATATATATACATACATATACATATACATATATATATATATATATATATATATATATATATATAGATATATATATATATATATATGTATATATATATATATATATATATATATATATATATATATATATATATATATATATATATATATATATATATATATATATATATATATATATATATATATATATATATATATATATATATATATATATATATATATATATATATATATATATATATATATATATATATATATAACGAATCCAGTACGCAACGATTAGTGCCTCCGTTGCATCGGAAGAGCCAAACGTGATAGCCATTACCGAAACTTTGGCTAACCTGAACGTTTAATGTCTAACTTCGAACTCACGGGATATGGAAGCCCTCGCAAAAACCGAATGCACAAAAAGGGGAGGCATAATATGTTACGCCAAAAGTACGTTCTCTGCCGTAAAAATAGACAAACAGGACGCAGGGAAATGCAATTCCGTTTATGTGGAGTTCACCACCAGCAACAATGAAAAGCTAACATTTGAACTTTGTATGCAGGGAAATGCAATTCCGCTTACGTAGAGTTCGCCAGAGGCAACAATGAAAAGCTAACATTTGAACTTTGTACAGACCCCCAAAACAACAGCCAGCCGACCACACTGCCATGTACGAGAGGATTCACTCTCTGGTATAGAGCAATAATGTAATAATTATTGCCTATGTTCTACGGTAATGCGACTGGAGGACTGCAGACACTAGTGGGAGAAAAGTCATGGAAATGGTCTAGGATAAATACCATGCTCAATTTGTTACCGGAAAAGCACATTGCTAATAAAATCACAGACATACACAACAATTTTAAGTAGACTAAAAGAGGTCTGACGGCTCGCACTTGGCAGCTCCAAGGAATGGGTCGCGCAAAAGCTCCACTCCACATCCACACATCTTTATAACCTCTGTTGAAAACGTTAAATCGTCCTGCAAAATTCTGATACACAAAATTATACCTCAAGAACAAGAAAATATGCACAAAATAAAGGCACATTCTCTCAAGAGCACATTATTATATCCTGTCACTCAGTAAGATTGAGAAGATATCAAATGGACGCATATATGTTTCTCAAGGACAGAGACTCGAACGTGTTTTATCAGGTGCACCTCCGAGGCAGCGCAGCACAAGTGAGTGACAGCGGCTAGTTTTGTGTTGCCTCAGAAAACACATGGAAAGGGGACACTCGGCGAGGTATTATTGCTTGCACGGCTTACTCCCCTACCAGTGCACGCCCCTCTCCACCTCTCGTCCTTCCTTTATGCAGCAATAACACTACATCGCCTCCCTTCCTAGTCAATGCTCTGTTAACCTTCCAGTTGTGTGTGTGTGTGTGTGTGTGTGTGTGTGAGAGAGAGAGAGAGAGAGAGAGAGAGAGAGAGAGAGAGAGAGAGAGAGAGAGAGAGAGAGAGAGAGAGAGAGAGAGAGAGAGAGAGAGAGAGAGAGAGAGAGAGAGAGAGAGAGAGAGAGATTTACATAGATAGATTTACATAGAAAATCAGACCACACAGACCCCATGGTCCAGACTTGGTGGTCTGTCCTTAAACCTAAGTGATTTTACATTAATCAGAAGACTCCAAAACGTTGCATTTCTACTCTAGTTGATATTAAGTTGAAGGAAGTGACGGTCGAGCTTATTTTTGAAGGAGTCAATCGTGTTACACTGGACCACTGACGGTGGAGGCTTATTCCATTCTCGCACTACAACGTTGGTGAAGAAAAATTTGGTGCAGTCTGAATTTACTTGTCTACATCTGAGTTTTACGCCATTGTTCCTCGTGCGCAAAGTGTCATCGATCATAAACAATGTTGATCTGTCTACATTCGTGAAACCATTAAGTATTTTAAAACATTCGATCAGTTTTCCTCGGAGGCGACGTTTCTCAAGAGAACATGTTAAGGGTAGAAAGCCTTTCTTCGTAGGATTTGTTGCGCAAGGAAGGGATCATTTTCGTTGCCCGACGCTGAACACCTTCTAATTTAGCAATATCCTTTGCATGGTGGGGAGACCAAAACTGTACCGCATATTCCAAGTGGGGTCTGACTAAACTGTTGTAGAGCGGGAGTATTACATCTTTATTCTTGAATACAAAGTTTCTTTTAATGAAGCCCAACATTCTGTTCGCTTTATTTGCTGCATCGATGCATTGCTGTGAGAATTTGAGGTTTGACGCGATTTTGACCCCCAAGTCTTTGACGCATTGAACGCTTTTGAGTTTAACGCCGTGCATTTCGTATTCGAACTTCTTATTCCTCGTTCCAACTTGAAGGACCTGGCACTTGTCTACGTTAAAGGGCATCTCCCATCTATCCGACCAAGTTGAAATTTTGTGCAAATCCTCTTGGAGGCTTTGCCTGTCTTCGTCAGTGAGAACCGAGTTGCCAATCTTTGTGTCGTCTGCAAATTTACTAATGCGGTTATTGAGTCCAACATCCACGTCGTTGATGTAAATAATGAAGAGCACTGGGCCAAGGACCGAGCCCTGAGGGACGCCACTAGTGACAGGCGCCCACTCTGAGTTAAATCCGTCGATCACTACTCTTTGTTGTCTGTTGCTCAACCAATTCGCGATCCATTGGTTTACTTGACCGTCAATACCTATTTGCTTTAATTTGTAAAGTAATTTATGATGCGGGACTTTATCAAACGCTTTCTTGAAATCAAGATAGACTACGTCCAGTGATTTGGTTACGTCATAAACAGTGAAGAGGTCGTTATAAAGGTTAATAGGTTTGATAGGCAGAATATTTTGTTTCGGAAGCCATGTTGTGAGTCCCCAATCAATGAGTGGCTTTCAAGGTAATTCACAATTTTGTCTCTAATTATGCCCTCAAGTAGCTTACCTACAACCGAAGTTAGAGACTAATAGAGAGAGAGAGAGAGAGAGAGAGAGAGAGAGAGAGAGAGAGAGAGAGAGAGAGAGAGAGAGAGAGAGAGAGAGAGAGAGAGAGAGAGAGACAGAGAGAGAGAGAGAGAGAGAGAGAGAGAGAGAGAGAGAGAGAGAGAGAGAGAGAGAGAGAGAGAGAGAGAGAGAGAGAGAGAGAGAGAGAGAGAGAGAGAGAGAAAGTAGACCAGAAAATGCAAGTCAGGGTAGACAGAACACCACGTGGAGAGATGAATACAGGACGGAATACAACAACAATACACAAGGTGGAAAACGCTGGGATAGTCCTTTGTTCTGCTGTGAATTTGTCGTCACAGAAGAAATGCGGAAGCCCAATAGAGTGATGCCACGCACTATTGAACGCTCGGCCTTTATCGTCACGGAGGTTCCCACAACTAGCGCTGACTCTCAACGCTTTGTCGTGAAAACTGGGGAACGCATCGATTCCCGGAAGAATGCCGAACACAATGATGTGGCGTGACTTTTCTTTGTACAGGCGAATGATGAGGACGAGGAGGAGGAGGAGGCGGACTAGAAGGGCAAGGAGGACAAGCAGAGGGACGAGACGAGCAGAAGGACGAGGAGGAGAAGACGGAAGAATTGGAGAAGGAGGAGAAGATGGAGAAAGTCAAAATGGCGGGGTGAAAGAGGACAGACTACAAGGGAAAGGACGTAGGAGGAGGAAGAGGGAGAAGGTAAGGCGGGGGGGGGGGGGGGCGTTAATCCGCAGTGACCTCCAATAAAGTCGGAATTGTACACAGCTATATCTCTTTCCAGTGCACAATGTCTACACCAAATTCGATCTCTCGCAAGACCTGACGTGCAAACCTAATATTGTAAGATGGCACATTCACAACCAACGCCATGATATTTTTTTTCATTTAAATAAAGAACACAGATTGTAAGACCGCAAAACACACAAACCAAGAGAGAAAAAAAAAACAATCAGGTGGACTCGGGAGAAAACGTGAGGACTAGAAAATAAGACAAACAGAGAAATATCAGGCAGTGGGCGTGGCAGGGAAGGCACAGGATAATACAGGCGAGAGGCAAACACACCCACATCGTGCCAGGGAGGAATTTTACGAGAAGCCAGACACCTTTCCTCACTTCCTAAATTCCAAGAAAATAATAACTGTGCCAAGAAATGGTTTTCAAAAGGCTTAATGAGCGACGTCGTCAGTCTTGCTATGGTTATATAACAGAAAACATGCCTCGATCATAATCAGAAGGCACAATGGGACTGAAAATAATATAAGACTCTACAGCCAATAAAATACAACCTTCAATATTGCTCAGATGGCGCCAACATCACACGTCTGCCAATATGTTGTCGGCGAAGGCATATATATAACCTTGATCGCATGCTGAGCAGGTCCCGACACGACGGAGCAGAAAATACCAGCAGATCATTTCCCGGAGAGACTCAGTGTTATTATTCACGGCGCCAAGGAGTGCAAACATTTTTGAAAACTCAACAATCCATTAAAGTTTTCAATTACTTAACTCTTCGGTTTATCCTTAATGTAATATGTTATAACTAACACCATGGTGAGGTTTTCTTGTAGATATAATTGATTCATTGGGCTATGTAATAATGGTGTGTGTGTGTGTGTGTGTGTGTGTGTGTGTGTGTGTGTGTGTGTGTGTGTGTGTGTGATATTTTCTCACGGTCTGATAACGTGCTGGACTCTCCCTCACCACCCAGCACCTGCTTTGTGTTGAGCTTGGAGCTACACGTTCACGCACCTTTGAGTGGCGGAAAGCGGAAAGGAAACTACTTTTCGTCCTGAGCAAAGCTTGAACCTCTGCCTGCCCGGGTGGCAAGTGATTTAACCGAATCACGTGCTAAGACCTTTGGTGTGAGGAATTACTCAACGAAATGGCCCGGATAAGCCTCGGAGACGTGGAATTTGACGAGAAGCTGAGTTATTACACCGCGCCGAGGCGTGACTTTATGGCGGAAATGAACTGCATGAACCGAGGAGTTTACATGATGCATGAACCTTTGACATGAACTTCATAAAATGTAATACTAATGTAATAGCTGCCGGGAAATATTCTCTCTCTCTCTCTCTCTCTCTCTCTCTCTCTCTCTCTCTCTCTCTCTCTCTCTCTCTCTCTCTCTCTCTCTCTCTCTCTCTCTCTCTCTCTCTCTCTCTCTCTCTCTCTCCACACCCACCCATACTCACACCCACCCATACCCACACCCACCCACACCCACAGTCACCCACCCACACCCACAGTCACCCACCCACACCCACCCACACCCACACCCACACTCACCCACATCCACACTCACCCACACACCCACCCATACTCACACCCACCCACACACCCACTCACTCGCCCACACCCATACTCACCCATACTCACAAACCCACTCATACTCACACCCACCCACACCCCACTCACCCACCCACACCCACACCCACCCAGCCACCTCCTCCCCACACGCACAAACGCACCCGGGATTGTTGTTTGTGTGGAGACAATGAATGGCCTTGTTTTCGGACTATGCACACACACAAAAAAATTAAGGCCAATAACCTCGTAATTCAGGAGCTGACGCAGGACGGTCAAAAGTGTTGTCCGATAAAAAAAACTCTTCCTCACCTCATTGACTTTTAATAGATTTCCTTATATCAAACACTATACCGGATGCTGTTGGTGGTGTTAGGTATTATCATGAAGGTTAAGACTGTGATGGCACTTGGCTATAAATGCGCCAATCCCTGTGACAACGACTCGTGTGATCAAACGTTCCGGGCTCTTGCTACGAACGTTTTGGAAAGCCACAAAGAAAATACGTCGGGGGAGACTGTCATGAAGGTTTGGACTGCGACGGCGTTTGGCTATAAATACTTCCATCCCAGAGACAATTACTCATATTATCAAGCATTTTGGGCTCTTGTCACGACTGTTAGTAAAGGCCACGGAAGAGATACACTGGGTTGCCATGAGTGTTTTTTCCCGTTTACCGCGCAGAAGCCTTCCAGAACTACCGCCATGGTCAAGAAACTACCCATGGACACCCTTTCAATTCCTGCGAGAGCGTTTTCAATTAAATGTATCAAGATTTAGAAGAGTTTTGATAATATGGGCCAGTGTTTCTCAGCGTCTCAAATTCAGGCTTCAGCACTTTCAAGATAAGACTTCAGTGGTGCTTCCTTCCTCGCCCACCGCACGCCGCTCTCCGATGCTGAAGATGATGTACGAGGGACGGAACATTTTTCATTATAAAAATCTGTGTTTCATGAGGAGGAGGACGAGGAGGAGGAGGAGGAGGAGGCGGCGAAGGAGAAGACAAAGGAGGAAGTGGAGAAGAAGGATAACAAGGAAATGAAGAGGACAAGGAAGGAGGACAAGAAAGATAACGAGGAAAACATGAAAGAGGAGGGAGAGCGGAAAACCAAGAATGAAAAAAAACAGGATGAGCTGGAGAAAGAGGAGAAGAATGACAGAAAGAGAAGAAACACATCAAAAGAGTCCAGCAACACCACCACCACCACGTCTCAAACCTAAACCCACCACTGCTTGCCAAAACACATCACACCAATTGCCGTAACCCATAAGGCAGAGGTGTGAGGGACGAGGAGGAAGAGGAGGAGGCTTTACAAGAGGGATCCAGTACGGTGTTTAATATAGATGCGAAGATGGCCCCGCGTCGCTGTCACGGAGGACCAGATAGAATATTACATGAAGGACGCAAGGGCCGGGTGTGCTGCATCGCGTCAGCCTGTGTCATGCAAGCTGGCGCCCCACTCTACAGACCTGCACCTCCTGGACACCCGAGGCTATGGTGATGTGTTAGCGCAGTGTGTGTATGGACGGGTGGGGTGAGAGGTGCGGGTGAGGGGGAGAGAAGGGGGGGAGTTGTGTGGGGAAGGTGAGGGAGGTTGTGTGTGTGTGTGTGTGTGTGTGTGTGTGTGTGTGTGTGTGTGTGTGTGTGTGTTGGTGGTGGGTGGGTGGGGGGGGGGGAGGAAGAGCGTGTGTGTGTGTTTGTGTGTGTGTGTGTGTGCGTGTGCGTGTGCGTGTGCGTGTGCTGTTTCATGCATAGCCCGTCATTTCTACCAGCGAGTTATATATGTTCGGGGATAACTATAGTAATCATTCAAAATCTAATAAAGTGAACAGTTAATCATATAGAGGATAGAAAAGCACTCGTTCCTATCGTCATAATTTACGCTCCGAATGCCTTTCCATAACACCGCACGAGATAATAAATTAATTCTCATACAAATGAATCACTATAACACCCCGGGGATATAGGACGCCGAGGAACGTTTCATTGTTGGGGGTATTGACGGTGGAGGCATCGCGTGGGGCTTCAGATTATACGGATCACATTCTTAACCCCCTGACTGCGGATTTCCTATAAGAAGAAGACATCACCAAGCAACAGAGATGGAACAAAAAGTGTCTGCTACAACTCAATGAAGAAAAATGTAAAGTCATGCACCGTGGGAGGGGAAATCCAGCATACCAATACCACATGGGAAACACTCCACTATCCACCACAGAGGCAGAGAAAGACCTGGGGCTCGATGTTACCAGGCTACCAATGAAGGCTAAATCCGTGCCATTCGCAGCGTACGGGTTAAACATTTCGGCGCCCAAGCTCACCTAATTGACAAGGCTTTCGTAGGAGGTCTGGGCATTTTCAAGGGGCATGCTTTTTTTTTTTTTTACAACAAAAGAGACAGCTCAAGGGCACAAGAAAAAGGAAACAATAATAAAAAAAAGCCCGCTACTATCTGCTCCTAAAAAGAATCCAAAGAGGTGGCCCTTTTTCTGTACCATGAACCTAGAAAAAACACTCATTACACCCCGAGTGATCCCCTTTTTGGCGTGTGGAAATTGTTGATGTGAGTTGTGGAAGTGTCTGACAACACCCACCTATATACCTTTCACAGTAAAGAGGGAAGCTCAAGGGCAAAAAAATAAAAATAAAGGTACAACTAAAGAAATAATCGCTGGCGCTGCTCTTGCATATACATACCAGAGAGAGCAGTCGATGGGACACGGTCATTGAGTCACTTCGTTTGCCTCTAAGGCCCGTATTTCTCAACGTATCGACACCTTAGTTTACCTATTTGAAAAGCCTCTCGTAGAAGTAACTGTGACTTTCGTGGACTATATCATGATCCTATTGATAGTTTAACACAATTTCTACATTTTCAACGGTAAAATCACCATAAAAAAACAAGTTAACCGTCTCTGTAGCCTTGGAAAATAGCGGCAATGGTAGCCCGATAGGAGGAGCAGGGAGTAGCGGTCTTTTTTTTTTCATTATTGTTTCCTTTTTCTCATACCCTTGAACTGACTCCTTTGCTGTAAAAAAAATAATAATGTGAAACTAAGTCACTGAGAGAGAAGCCAACCAATGTAAAGGTCAGAACGTCCGTGCCTTTGCTGCCGGGCTACACGAGAGGCGAAGAACATCTGTCCGTCGTTTTGTTCAGTTCAACGAGAAGCGACGACCCTGTGTAGTGCTTCGTTTAGGGTGCTTTAAATGCTGGGACTACGTATTAAGAGACGTGTGTGTGTGTGTGTGTGTGTGTGTGTGTGTGTGTGTGTGTGTGTGTATATACCTAGTTGTAGTTTTACAGGGCCTGGGCTTACGCTCGTGCAGTCCCGTCTCCATATCTGTATTTGTCCAGCTTTTCCTGTGTGTGTGTGTGTGTGTGTGTGTGTGTGTGTGTGTGTGTGCGTGTGCGTGTGCGTGTGTGTGTGTGTGTGTGTGTGTGTGAAAAGAAAAAAAAGACATACATACAGATAAACCGACGTAAACACAAGCACGCAGGCAAACAAATACACAGGCAGATGCAGACTTGTGTAAATGTAGACTGCAAGAGGAAGACAAGGACAACCAAACAGATAAACAGACAGACAAACACGCCCAACAAGAGGAAAAACTGTATTGTCTTGAAACACTCGCAACTTTAAACCTATTCACATTGATCTCTCTTTTGGCTATTCTTTACTTTTTACTTTTTGTGGGAGAGGCGAGTAGCGGGCTTTTTTGTACTCTTTCTGTTGCCCTTGAGCCGAATCCTTTGATGTAAAAAAAATACGAACGGGAAGAAGCAGTATTGGAGAAGTCAACTTTACTGATTATCTGACCATATCTCTTCCTCTTCTGTCTTCTTCCTTCCCTCACATCATGGTCTTTTTCTCCTCCATCATCGCATTAGGAAGACATCCCAACATTCCTACACAAGACTACTCAACCATATCAAAGTACTATTATCAGGCCCACCCCTTTATTCATCTTTCATCTTGCGCAAACTAAGCCTCGTTAATTCCCTGAGGATATTTATTTATTCATGCTCTCTCTTTTCCTTCTCGATTCATTTCCCATTTTCCTCAATTACCAAAGTTTCTTACAGGGATTAAAACTTGGCCATTGACTTTATCCCCAAATCAAATTTTCCTCATTAAGAGATAAGTTCTGTAATCTCAAGCGCTCATTCTCCCCGCTTTTAATATCTTTCAGTTCTTCCCTCTCCTTTAGCCGTGACTGGTTCACACACAAAAGGACTTCTTCCTCTGGCTCCTCGTGATGGCATCTCAAGTCATCTCAAGCCCTGAACACATTACGTGACGATTAGTGGATATCGCTTTCGTTTTAATTTGGAATTCTTTTCTCCAAGTTATAACCATATTACTCAGTTAATCTCTGCCGCGTTACCAAGATTTTTCATCACCAGCCAAACATTCCAGGTTCGCGTTTCCCTCTTGTGTTCTCTTCGCAAAGCTCATCCTGCTCTCATCAACCGCCAAATATTCATGAATGTAGCAATTTCGCGTCTGTGAGCGTCTCTTGAACACAGACGAATCTCTATATATATATATATATATATATATATATATATATATATATATATATATATATATATATATATATATATATATATATATATATATATATATATATATATATATATATATATATATATATATATATATATATATATATATATATATATATATATATATATATATATATATATATATATATATATATATATATATATATATATATATATATATATATATATATATATATATATATATATATATATATATATATATATATATATATATATATATATAAACTATCTCATTTCGCTTTCGTGGCGCCTTCAAAATGTTCGAGGCTCTCTCAAGCTTTCAGTGCCTCCCACATGTACTCTCCGGCTCCCTGAAGGTCTCCTGCACCGGGACGTCCAGGAAATTGTTGGGTGATGGAACAAAAACAACGCCTCGCCCCGCCGCCCGCTGCGAGTTTCAAGGACCAGACACACGGAGGAAGAGGGAAAACACAAACGGTAACAGTTATTTTGTCACAGAGGTGAAAATTTGGATTATATTATTTTGTTTTTAAAATATTTCTATCTGTAGTGCTGTAGTTTGGATCATATGAATTGCACTTTGTGTTTAGAAACAAAATCTCTCTCTCTCTCTCTCTCTCTCTCTCTCTCTCTCTCTCTCTCTCTCTCTCTCTCTCTCTCTCTCTCTCTCTCTCTCTCTCTCTCTCTCACACTCACTCACTCTCTCTCTCTCACACACACACACACACACACACACACACACACACACACACACACACACACACACACACACACACACACACACACACACACACACACACACACCCCCACACCCAAACACACAAACAAACACACCACACACACATCCACCTCACCCCCTTACACTTTCTGCCATTAAGCCTGACCTGACCTCGCCCTCACTTCGCCTGCCGACCTCACACTCTGCGGCCCCAACAAAGGCGGCCTCCACACCAACTTTCCAACCAATCTCCGCAGTCAGTCCTCGGCAGCCCTGCGGCGGTGTTCTCGCGAGGCCTGGGCGCGGCGGTGCACTCCTCCTTTTCATCACCACACGGCACTGACTTTCCTTCCCTTTTCAGACTCAGCTTTTAACTAATGCTTGATTTTGGGGTGTTTGGAACCTGTAGTGCTTGTTTATTTCCCTTCAGCCGATCACCTACCAAATAAATAATGCTAAGAGAACGCGTAAAACTTAAGTATAAAAAAATGTTAGGACAAAGCTTTAACTATTGCACGATTTTGGGTATATGGAACCTAAATTGTTTAGTTTTTCCTTTAGCCAATCACCTACCAGCAAGGAAATAGGTGTATCAAACAATGCAAAAAAAAGTAAACCAGCTAACTAACCAACACACACACACACACACACACACACACACACACAGGCACTAGGCCACTTAAGGCGCAGCGGTGGGTCTTCATTACGCTGCAGGCTCGCCAACGTACCCAAGATATTACCAAAGTTCTGCAATGTTTCTGCATATTGACGCTCCACCCTCCAAATCACCCCCTCCCCCTCCCTCCCTGGCCCACCCCGAGCCGTCCTTCAGACCTCCTCACTTATTGCGCCTCCCCGGCCACTTTTTTCCTCCTGTTCTCTCACTCCTTTTTGGTTCTGCATAATGCGCCTTGTTTCTCCCTTTCGGTTCTCTTGCACTGAATAGAAAATAAGACACAAAAGAAAGTGATTCCTGCTCCACTGCGCTTTCGACCTTTCTGAAAAAACATATACTCTTGCTTGGTTTTCCTTTCACGTTTTTTTCCTTGCCTCGCGTCTCCCTCTCTCTCTCTTTTTCTCTCGCTGCATGCCGGCCGTGGAGGAAGGTCAAGGTCGGGCAGTCTCATTTCTTTATTTTAATCGCTGCCTAATGTTTTCTATTGGACGACGCGATTGAGGCTGCACAAACAGACCCAAAACTGTGTAAACTGGATGAACTTAAAACCGCTTCGGCCTCTTTAGACTGTTTCCTATCTTAAGAGGTTGAGCACTTTTCATAGGAGAAGAAATAAACATATTCTAACCCAACCTGTGCCAACACATCTCTAACCTCTCTCTAACATTTCTAGATTACGCTTTATATGTTTTATTTTTAGTGGGAGCAGCATTTTATTTGTTGTTTGTTCCTGTTCTGTGATGCCCCTGTCTTTCTTCGCTGCCGTAAAAATAAGTACAAGGCGGTAGATTGTGACGGGCAGGTAAAATCTTCGGTGTACCCTTGTTCGTGTTCTTCCGTTCCTTTCTCGAAGTGATATGAATTACGGAATTGTTTTTTTTGTTCCTTTGCATTTCTTATTGTTACATGAGAGTGAACTTTAGAAACAAAACTTTTTTCGTGAAGTATTAAGCGCTGTTTTTTTTCCCGCTCCGGTTCAGGTGCGCACTAAAATATCATCTTTTATTTTGATGCATCAGCCGACAGGTGGACCTCAACTCTACCTGCAATGGAGCAACACACTGACTAACTTTTCCCATGATTATTTTTTTTTCACATAAATACATGAAGGAGAGTGGTGGCAGAGTTAAAGTTTGGCGCACGGAATCCCCACGGAAGATTCCCGCTGACAATCTTAAGTATTCCATGCAGTTTTATTTATTTTTTTATTTTTTTACAACAAAGGGGACAGCTCAAGGGCACAAAAAAAAAGGAAACAATAATGAAAAAAAAACCGCTACTCGCTGCTCCTACAAAAAGAATCAAAAGAGATGGCCGAAAGAGAGGTCAATTTCGGGAGGAGTTGCCTTGACTTTGATTGGTGCTCCAGTAAAACATCATGAAATATAAATGGCAGTGAAAAAGAAAACGTTGATGATATGCCAATCCCTCACCTCATCGCTGGCTGCCCGGGCTATATCAGCTTTAACGGGAAGACACATTGACCGCCTGGCTATCCTGGGAGCCAATAAAGACCGACTCATCCCGACGGTGGGAGAGGAGGGAGCGCACTTCTTTCTTTTTTATATTGACGGCGATCTTCTTCTTCCGCAGCATTATTATCCCGTTTCTATACGGGGTCGGTGTTTTTGATGAGTCTCCTCCATCTAACCCTGTCCTCCGCCACTTCAAGGTCCAAGTTCTTCTCCCTGCCGTCCGCCACAATACAGTCCTTCCATCTCGTCCTGGGTCTTCCTCTCTTCCTTCTGCCACCCACCTCCATGTCCATTATCTGCATTATACCATTATCATTATCATTATTATACTGACGGCGATATCTTTTGCTATTTGGTTGAAGCTGCTCCCCTATCGTCAGTTCTACACCAAAATCGCTATACAGCATTTGGATGATTTTCAGGTGTTTGGGTCACCGAGTATACAACCGCCTGTGGGTGCTGGTCCCACCGTCAATGCCTGCCCTATATGATCATCTGAAAGCATTATGACCTCGCATTGAAAAGCAGGTCTTCAGAGAGTATGGCAAGGAATCACAATGCATTTTTGGTCACTATACAATACTACCCGAATAGTATGCCAAGAAGCAGGATATCGCGTGAACAGCTGAGTCTCCCCTTGTTGAAGAAACTTGATTAATTGAAGGTCATCAATTAATCAGGTATTTTTTTTCTGTAAAACGCTTAGAATGTTAACTATGAGCAATTTTCAAGGGTTATTTATTCGAAAATCGCTATTTGGAAAGTATTTGATAAATAACTTCTTTATTTCTCGCACATACCGCTGCTGTTTTGTATTTGATTCTTTTAAAATATCTTTAGGATGGGAAACATAATGAAGAAAAACTAGTATAATTTTTTTTTACTCATGAACTTCGTACCGTGGCTGGCATGCAAGGCGTCAGCGCAGCAACAGTCTGTCTGATTTATTCAACACGCAAGGCTAAGAATATAAGTTCATAAAAACATACGGAATCTGCACGAAACGGGTCCGCCTACTCGGGGCAATTTATGTATATCTAACACCACCTATCATCGTATTCCATGAATTTAAATAACCTTTTCATGAAGGAATCTATTGTATTAGCACTCACTACATATCGGCCAAGCTGTTCCCCTCACTCATCACTGTTAGTGAAATAAGCTGATTCTTGTCTATGTCATTGTTGAATCTGAATTTATCAGAATGAAACCAATTACAACGTGTTCTGAACCTTATTTGCATCACCTTTATTAAAAACCTTCATCCATCTATAAAGTTCATCCACGTCTCCTCGCAACATTCACCTTTCTAAAAAAAAAAAAAAAAAAAAACAAGTTTAAGCCTATACTTTATAGCTGGTTTCTCAACTTACAAATAATTTATTATCCAATTTTGCCAAGATTTCTCTGTTTATGTCCATTCCATAATAAGACCAAGGGCGTGCTGTAAAACACAGATAAGTTCTAATGCTTAATATAGCGTGAGAGTGACTTCAACGCTGTGACTGCTGACGCTCCTTCAAATGACCCACGATTACCTTTATGGGGGTTCCAAGACTGAATGCTTTGGTGCACTGGACGGAGATCAGAGCGCATTAAGACGCCTTTAAAAATACCCTGTCAGAACATACTGACCCAGAGTTAATTTAGTCTTCATCCATCCATCCATCCATCTCTCTCTCTCTCTCTCTCTCCACCTGTCCATCTTTACCTGTCCACCTCGTCAAGCCCCTCGCCCCGCCGTCACAGTGATTGGCCTCATTATCACCACAGCCTCCCGCGGCCCCCGGAGCGGGAGGAATTGACACCTGAATGGATTCGCGGCAGTAGCGGCAGCGTCTTGTCCCGCCGCGAGACAGGCAGACGCCAGCCTCCGTTGTCGGATTGGGGAGGAGGGGGAGGTCTAAATGTTTCCAGTAATGATCAATTTCAGATTTCGTGTAGTAGTTCCGGTTATACGTGTTGCTTTATAAGTATCAATATTGCATATATGTTTTTACTTTAAATAAACGTACGGACGCCAAACTCGAATTTTAGGAATAATGAGCAAACATGTATTTCTTATGAGTTGAATTATTTCATTCTTCAGCAGGACATCGTAATTCTATATACAAATAAAAAATGAAGCCACGCAAAGAAAATATAAATAAATTTAATTTGTAATAACATCGGCTTGCCCGCGCTGAATAATTTACATGGGTGAGTACGAGCCTCCAGGGTGGAGTAAGCCTCAGCGCTACCGCCAGGGGGCTCCACCTGTCTGAACCAACCAGGAGACCGAGACGTGCCAGCGATGTCCGGCTAAAACGTATTTATAGAGTTAGAAGGTCAACGAAGTAATATCAGTGTATTTAAATGAAAATATCAAGTAGCAGTGTGCAATGCGGACAACATATGCTCGATTATAGAGTTGTTAGTGTCAACGATATAAAAAAAATCGAAATCTATTGTCATTTTTGTACTTCATCATGCAGTTAAAATATACGCGTTTTCACAGTCTCTTCTGTTGTTGCGTGTCCTTGAAATAGATGAAAAAGAAGCCATTTCTAGATAGGAATGGTAAAGGTAATAGTTCAAAGTGCGGGTAATACCTGGGTTACTTGAGTAAGTTTAGGTTAGACTAATAAAAGTGTTTTAAAAGTGTGTGTGTGTGTGTGTGTGTGTGTGTGTGTGTGTGTGTGTGTGTGTGTGTGTGTGTGTGTGTGTGTGTGTGTGTGTGTGTGTGTGTGTGTGTGTGTGTGTGTGTGTGTGTGTGTGTAGATAAAGTTTTATTTTCTTTTACATCAAAGGAGACAGCACAAGGGCACAAAAAAAGGAAACAATAAAAAAAAGCCCGCTACTCGCTGCTCCTGTAAAGAATCCGAAGAGATGGCCGAAAGAGCAGTCAATTACGTGAGAAGAAGATAGATAGATATATAGATAGATGTTTACAGGTCGTCTAGGCAAGATTAAAGACAGGACAGGTCGTCATGTGTGGGAGGAGGTGGGACACTCGCGCTGGGTGAATGGAGGGTCTGGACGCAGGGAATGGGATGGGAGCTTTGAGGAGGATGCGAGGGTCTCATGGGGGAGGAAACTCAGCTGAAGGAAGGGCGAGCGTGATGAAAGGGCCGGGCTGGGTGGACGTGGCGGGACCCGTGAGATGCAACTGCTGATTCTGGGGATCTT